>NW_025954381.1:0-44113 GCF_022376455.1 Epithele typhae | reverse complement strand
CCGCAGGGCTTGCCGCGCCGCCAGGCGCAGGACACGCTCGGCGCCGGGACGCTCAACTCTCCCCGACGGCTGGGTAGGAGCCTGACGTCAATGCCCACAATTTCCCAGCACGCGTACCCCTCACCAGACTGTACGGACCTCGACTCTATGTCCTGCAGCTGGGAATAACATCCGGAGAAACTCGCGCACCTCCTGCTCCCCTTCCCGTCTCCCCGCTCTTCCTGCATCTCTATCGGGCCCAACTTGAGGTCGTGCAGAGCGCGGTGCGGCTCGACAGACACAACATCGCGCGAGCCCCGCGAGAGCGCGACACGCGGGACGTGCAGCACGCGCAGCTCCGGAACACCGCGCGCGAGCCCCGCGAGACCGTCGAGCGTCGCCACCTCCTCGCCCTCGCCCTCGACTAGTGCGCCGTTCACGGAGATCCGGAGCTCGACGATCCGAGGCCACACCGTCGCGACCGCACGGAGGTCATCGTCGCTGTAGCCAAACCGCTCACCCTGCACGGTAAGGTGCAGCGCGCGCAGGTCCAGAATGGGCGCGAGGTGCGCCAGGACCGCCCCGAGGCGCACGGACAAGGCCATGCGTGTGTTCACCCGCGGTGGGGTCGGTGAGTAGAAGGGCGTGATCTGGCGTGCCAGTTCCGCCCAGGGGATCATGGTGAGCTTGAGCGTGGCGAGGTGCGAGTACGCAGCGGCGATGGCCCCCAGCGGGACGTCGATGCCGTTCTCGAAGAGGCGGGGGTCGAAGGTGTAGGAGAGCGTGCGGAGCGCGGGGAAGCGCACGAAGGCGAACATCTCGATCGCGCTACATATGGGTCCGAGTGGATGGCGAGCGTGTGGAGGAACGGGAGGCAGAACGGACGTCGGGGCGGCGGCTCGGAATGGTAGTAGATGGTTGCGTGGTAGAGGTGGAACGAGAGGGATTCCAGTGCGGGATACGTGGCCATGCTCTCCAGGTCCTCGATGTGCGGTATAACGCCGTAGGTGCAGTGAACCGTCTTGAGACGCGGGAAGTGTGCGAGCAAGGGCAGCCACAAGCTGTTGTCAATCGTGAGGTGTTGCAGGTTGGGGCAAAAATCCACAAGGGAATCGGCGACGAGGTCGTTCCGCCGGTCTTTGATTACACCGGCGATTTGTGCAGAGCAGACGCGTGACATCGACAGCAACGCGAGCTGCCTGCTGTCCTCAATTGTCTTTTTTTTTTTTTTTTTTTTGGATCCTTGTTTATTGCCCTCGAGGGCGGAGCCCTATGGTAGGCATAACATACAGTGAGTTCGTACGTAGTGTATCCCAGAACAATGGAGAGCGTCGTCTTTGCATATGCTCCCTCGGGAAGGATCCCGAAGGTGCAGCGGACCGAAACTTGCCGGCAGGCGTCAGCCGGCGTGCCAGTGAACCTTGTGGGGCTCGGGGTGTGTGTATGAGTGGGGAGTGAGAAAGAGAGACCGAGTGCGTATAGTATGGGTACAGTAGTAGTATAGTAGCGGAAAGAAAGGGAATCCGGGAAACTTTGCAGTGGGGCCAGGCTTGGTTTCGCGTCTGCACCGGTCGTGGGGCGTCTTCACGCGGGTGTCTTCTCGCGCTGGGGTGGCTGGATGGGGGGCAAGTGATCAGCGGTGTCGCGTACGAGAAGTCGTCTTTTCACCTAATTAATAACTCCTCATGCCGGAGGGTCCGGCTCGTCCTCTGGCTCTGGGTAACGCAAGCTCCCGAAACGGAAGAACAGGCAGTGTGTCTCTTCCAGAAAGCCAAAGAGGGGCCGGAGACCCTTCGGCAAGGCGAGGAGGTGCGCGAGCGACCTGCGGTCCGGGGGAGGGGCGCGAAATGGACTGCGCGCGCGAGCGAGAAGGTCTCGCACCGGAGGAGGAAGTGCGAGACCGTCTCAGCCTCCCTCCCGCACGAAGTGCAGGTCGCGGAGGTAACGGCGCCGATAGTGGCTAGGTGAGAGGATAGCGGCACGCAGCCACTCCGGAGCTGGAGCAGAACTGCCGCGTGACGGCGGGGGAGGTCCTCCACCAGTTTGAGGAACAACTTGGATGGGAGGGATGGGTCAATGACGGCGAGCTTGCGGCCCCTTTTCGACTCCGTCCACGTCTTTGCTATCGCGGACTGGAGGCTGTCTACGTAGACGGACTTCATCTTCGACGCGTTTGCAGGGAGGGGGCGGCGTCGGAGGCGGGAGGGAGGCTGGTGAGTCGTGACGATTTTCCATGTGCGGCTTCCTTTGCTGCGATGTCTGCCAGTTCGTTACCCGTCACTTCTACGTGCCCCGGCACCCATCGGAGCGTGATCTTGCACTCTGGTCGCGCCTTGCGCAGGTGCCGTATCGCCTTGAGGACCTCGTCCGTGAGGTAACGACCCGGGCCGGACTTGTGTCCGGTGGTTGCTTCAATCGCGCTTTTAGCATCTAGTGCGATCGACGCCCTCTTTGCGGGTGTGTGCCGTTCCTGCCAAATGAGGTAGAGGCCCAGCAGGATGCCTACCGTCTCCGCCTCCGGGACGGTATGCTCCTCTGCCGGCCCTAGGTGGAAACGTAGGTATCGCGGGCGGCGACCCGGTCTGACCAGGACCGCCGCCGCACCCACTCCCCCGTCGACCTCCGATCCGTCTGAGTAGACCCGCAGGCCTGCGCGTGTGGCCCAGTGCTCCTCCTCCGTCAGAGCGGTCTTCTTGTCTGCTGCGATGCTGGTGCGGTGGAGTGGGCGCCATCTGGGGTGGATGCGGGCTGGCGCGATGCGTTCCGGGGGTGCCTCTGGCAGCGCGTGGGCGTAGGCGTGTAGGATTTCGTGCATCGGGGATCTGTGGGTCTTAACAAACGTTTTCTTGGCGCGTGCGACGTGCGCGGCGAGAGGGTGCGACGCTGGGAGTGTGCGGAGGCGGATAGAGGCGCGCTGGCAAGCTTTGTCAATGAGGTGCTCCAGGGGTGGGATGTTGAGGTGAGCCTCGAGCACGTCCGTGGCTGTGGAGTGCATCGCGCCGGATATGAGAAGGAGGAATCGCCGGTGGATGGGTCGAGGAGGTTAAGGAAGCCGACTGAGCCGTGGCGCCGCTTCTGGCCCGGGAGCGCGCGAATGGGTGTGAACCATACGTCCGCTGCGTAGAGCAGGGCTGGGATCACCGCCCCGAGGTACACTTGCCTCAGTAGCTCGGTGGTGACCCCCCGCCGTGCCTTCGCCAGTCGCCCAAAGACGGCCAGGAGTGCCAGGCCCCTGGATCGCGCTAGAGCCGCATGCTCTTTGAAGCGTAGGGTGCTGTCGACCAGGAGGCCCAGGAAGCGGTGGACCCGGACGGCCTGCACGACTGTGCCGTCCGGTAGCTCCAGGTCCGGTCCGCGCTCTGTTTTCTTGAGGTTCCTCTTGAAGTTAATGCAAGCCGTTTTGCCCATCTCAAATTCCGAATTGTGAGTGTGTGACCATTGGAGGGCTCCGCCATCTCTCGTCAGCAGTGCGGCGATCTTCTCGTGGGTTCCCGTCTCCCCATTCTCCCCCTTGAACCGGCGCGCTTCCACGAGGAAACAGGCGTCGTCCATGAAGCCCGGGCCGCGCTCGCCGTTTGTCGTCACTGCGCAGTCAAGTAGATCAGAATTGTACAGGATGTAGAAGATTACGGAACCGGAGCAGCCTTGGTCGATGCCGTTGACGATGTTGAGTGACTCAGAGGTGAAGTCATTGAAGCTGAGTCGGGTAGTGCGGCCTTCCAGTTTGACACGTAGCCAGTCGACAATGGTTTCAGGGATGCCTCTGCGTCGCATGTTGTGGTACAGTCGTGAGGGCACCGCCGAGGGAAGGCCGCTTTGATGTCGAGGAAGAGCCCAGTGACCACGTTCCCTCGCCGCCACGCATCTTTGGTGAATTTGGTGAGGAAGTGGAGTGAGTCGGTGGTTGAGCGGCCGGCTCTCCCCCGAACTGCGATCCTGCTACCAAGCCTTGCCGTTCCGCTTCGAACGAGAGGATGTCAGCGACGCATTTGGTCAGGAGCTTAGAAATACAGTTGAGTAGTGCAATGGGCCGCCACGCCTTGGCCTTAGTATAGTCGGGCTTCCCCGGTTTCTTGAGGACGACGGTTGTAGACTCGCGCCACGCTTGCGGGTAATACTTGAGGTCGAAGGTAGACTGGAAGAGCGGGAGGAGGAATGGGATGAGTAGAAATGAGCAATTTTTGAATACTTCGTTGGGGACACCGTCCGGCCCTGGGGCCTTGAACGCCGTGGTCGCGTCGATGGCGCGTTGGAGCTGTTGGCGGGTGAGCTTCTTCCATTGGAACTTTGCTGGTGGGTATTCGTCTTGCTGGTCAGGGGCTGGGCCTTCTGGGAGGAAGAAGGTGCGGTGGAACTCCGCTGCCTTCTCCTCGTTGGTACGGAGCGACCATAGTGTTCCGTCCTCGTCTTCCACTGTCAGCGAGGGGATACGCGCTGCGGACCCATCCGAAGGGTCCTTGCGCAGCAGTCTGTTCGCCTGCCAGATGGTGGACGCGTCGAGGCCTTCCAGCCACGCAATCCAGTGCTCGTTCCTAGTCGCGCGGCATTTATCAGTGTACCGATTGCGGAAGTGACAATGCTCAGCGTGCACCGGGTGGTCCGGTGTGCCCCGTCGCTTGTGTGACCATCGCCCCAGTCTCTCCTTCTCGCGCCGCATGTTTGTGAGCTCCTTCGTCCACCATCGTTTTGTGAAAGGCGATGGTCGTCGTAGTGGTACGCAGCATTCAATGGTCGTGTAGATCGTAGTCATCAGTTTGGTAAGTGCTTTGTCGAACTCGTCCGTGCTCTTGATGACCCTGCTGGGTTCATCCAGTGCGAGCTGCTTGCCTAGCTCCTCCTCGAACTCCTGCCAGTCAACTTCGCGGAAGTCACGACGTGGAGCGAACTCCGCGCGCGCTACTGGGAGCTCGAGTGTGGTGATTATCGGGAAGTGGTCTGCACATAGTGGGCGGCGATGGGGTGCTGTGTTGCAGGATATTAGCGCGTCGTGAAACAGGGTATCGGAGCAAAAGATGTTGTCCAGTCGCGTGAGCGTCTTTGAGCTGGATGCCTCGAGCGTCGGGATGCCTTGTGGGAGCGTCTGGATGAGGTGGAAGTCCCGCGTGAGCTCCAGCAGGGCCTCTGCCGCCTCCAGCGCCTTCTTCGTGAACAGCTGCGCATTGGCCTCGTCGTCCCAGTGTGGCTGGTGGCGGTTGAAGTCTCCTAGCCAGATGAACTCTTGATTACGCTGGTCGTTGGCGCGTTCGGCGTCTCGGAGGATCTTGCGTGCTGCGTGTTCTGTGAGGGTGAGAGCGTTACTATTAGCCTGATCAACGTAGAGATTGAAGATATGGACAACGCGGTCCCCCACATCGAGTGAGATCGCCGCCACATCGGGGCAGACGACCTCTATGGGGGACCAGGAATTAGTGGAAATAGACTTGTTAACATAGATACCTGCCCGACACCTCTTGAAGGCGTCCGGGTCCGGGAGAGTGGGGAAGGCTGGTCGCCAGAAGTGGTTTGCTGTAGATTGGTCGACGACGTTGTAGGCTTACTCCTGAAGCGCCACTATGTCGAATTTCTTGGGGTCGATGTCTTGGAAGAGGTCGATTTGGCCATCCCACGATTTGTTGATGTTTTGTTGTAGAATACAGAGTCGGCGGGTTGTCGGGTCAGTAGGTGTGTCAATCATTGAGGTCCGGTGGTGCATCAGGAAAACCTCAACGAGCTAATTAGCTCTAGTCTCCCCTAGGCCAACCTTCTAACGAAGGTCTGCTTGCAAATGCGCCCACGATACCGCAGCTCTTCATTTTCTGGCGGAGTTTGAACATGTGCGATGGATCGCACACCTTATATAGCAACTATGTCTTTAGACAGCATAGATCGACAACCGAGAGATCTCCGGCAGGCTCCGACGGTCCGATGCGTCGCTCGCGCGCGCTCCCTCCCTGAGTTCTACTCTATGGCTTCAAGACGGGACCACTGGAAGGTTGCAACGCCTGAAAGTGGATCCACCTTCAGCTCCTTTCATGCGGTGTTCGACCCCTCGCTGCCCTCTACACCAGTCACGCCTCGGCCGTCTCTGCTTGCGCCCTCACCCTCACCCTCGCCCTTCGGATCCTTCGCACTCTCGCCCTCACCTCTTGCGTCCACCCCTACCGCTCCCCTCGGACCGCAAGAAAGCGAGCACACGAAGGTCAGGTGCTTTCTCAGCACCATGCGGCAGAGCCCTCATCGCGGCCACCATGTGAGTATTTATATTGCTCTCTTCTCGCATTTCCGGACCTCAATAGTCCCCGGAACAGCTGCGAAACGGCCCCTCGGAGATGGTGCAGTTTCGCGACAAGCAGAAAAGCGAGCACGCAAGGAGAACGTACCACTCCCCCCTTATTATGCGCCTCCATCCTCGCCCTCCTTCGCGGTCTGCATGGTCCAGCCCGTCCAAGATCTGCCCGGCCTGCCCCACCACCACTACTGCACGACATGCGGGTACCTCCCTCACCCCTCCCCACTCATCAACGAGAAGCCGAAGCCCGTGCGGAAGGATTCAGAGCCTCACGAGAAGTTGGCCATCGTTCTGAATAGCATCCTTGACGATGTACACTGGAGTTTGGGCGGGTTTCTCCACGCTGTATTCTCGATGTTCGGGCGCAATGCACATCGTACCCAGCGTCACGCTCAGGTTGTGTCGAGGTTCCTGAAAGGGAAGGATAAGGATCCAAATGGTACGCCAGAAAGCATCCTCGACCTGTGGATGCGCCATTCGGATGGGCGATCGTCAAGTCCCCGATGGCCCCTCCCACCAAAATCTGAGACTGCGGCGGACCCGGTGCGGGTTGCACTTATGCGGTTCGCCGTACACCTCGTGGAGAAGACACTCGTTAGCGAGGCTGAACAGGCTATTAAGCCTCAAAACGGCTTGCACGCTTCACGGAAGCTGCGGAAGAGTGACAATCCTACGGACGCCTCCGAAGTTCAGTGGGCCGACATAGGTGCAACAACCCTCGCATCTGTATCAGCTATCACAAAGACCCAACAGCCGCTGCTCTGGGAGCTTCTGCTCTCCATTGCGGAGCGTGCACCTGGTGCCAAGAGCGTCACGGACGCAGATGACGCTCGTCGGAATCGTCCCGCAGAGCTGGTAAGTTCTTTCTATTTACAACTCAGCTGAGCTTCCACTCACGAGGCAACGGCAGGTGGTATGCAACGTGATCACGACCCTCGACTTCTCGCGCTCCAATCGTGCCAACCTCGCTCCTCTCTCCTTCGGTTTCCTCGAGTTTGCCTTCTCAACACCGTCAGACATCTACCCCTACCAGTCCCGTCTTGGCATCACCCCGACATACTCAACCATCCGACGTACTCTTGAGAAGATGTCACTGAAAGAAGCGACACGTTACGGGAACTTGGAGCCGACCCAAACAACCCCATCTGCATTATCACGGACAACGTTCAACATTATCTGAAGCAGCGGGGACGCCTGCGTCGGCCGCGCGAACGGGATCAACATCGGCATGGCGGCTACATACGTGGAGCTCTCTCACGTTCCCCATCCGCTCTTGACTATGACGACAAGCAATCGCGCGTGGCTGCAAATCTCCGCGCATCAGTGACAGTCACTCAGCTTCTCAAATTTGTTGAATCAGGAACATTTGCGAGAGTGGGTGTGCTCACTCTCCTGCGCATTCTCATCAACCGTATCCCTGAGCTCAAAAAGTACAAGACCAACGTCTCAACAGGCTATCACACTCAGGCAAAGAAGATACCGCTCGATCCGGTCGCGTCACCACTGCACCCGCTTGGAACGAGCGCGAAGAACGAGACTGTCACGCGTGAGCTGAAGGACGCGCTGGAAGATTTCCTAGGTCAAGTTGGTCAAGAGAAGACGAGCCACCACCGCAAGCTGGTTCTATGCGTCGGCGATGGCTCACCTACGACAAGATCGTGCAGCTGAAGAACTATCTTCGGTTCCACGACAACCCATTCGAGAGCTTCCAGCTCATCAAACCTGTTCTCGCTCCGTGGCACACTGCATGGACCGACCTCAGCCGTATCTTCAGCGCACACTGGGACAGCCTCGTATCACGTGATCCTTCCAAGCTCGGCTTCGGAGCTGCAAAGCTCCATCGGCGCCCCCCATCGAATCTCAAGAAACCTGACTTCAATCAGGCACTTGAGATTGTGGAAACAGTGCATGATGCACACATCCTCGACTGCTTCCGGTGAGTTTGTACATGCAACTAGGTGAATAGCAACCTTAATGGAGGATAAACAGGGTCTTTTATCGTACAGACGACATATATTCCTACTTCTCGAGTATGGGCACTGCACCGACTTTTGAGGCATTGATGCAGGATGCCCAACAAGTCTACCATATGTTTGGCACTCACCTGGCTGCAGATAGAGCCCTCGAGCCTCGAAGTGATGACATTACGGCCGTTTCCGAGAGGGTGGGAGACCTGATGACGTCATCGACATCGACAGCAGAACCGCACTCCGCATCAAGCTTGCACACCGTCTCTCCCTCTTCCCCTACACCCTCCTCCAGTATCTTGGCTCCTGAATTTGGGATAACGTCTCCCAATGTGCCCTTAGGTAAGACAAATCACCCCTTCCTTGCGCCAGCAACTAATAGAACTTGGTTTGAAGGTTCCACCATCCATCAGGCTAGCGCCAGATGTGGGCCAGACTGCCGCTGCATTCCTTTAGGTACACCATGGCCATCTCAGACCGTGGTTTCAGCAGAGGTCAGCAGCTCGTCCGGAGGGGTTCGTCCTGGAGTGCCGTCTCGGGCCGATACATCGGTGAAAACTCGCAAGAGCAAGAAGTCGCCCAGCAAACCCCCAGCCCCCCTCTCGGGAGACCGAGTCCTTGCAGACTCCATCAATTTCATGCGTGAATGCATTGTGCTTCGCGAGTTTCTGTACGCCATTGCGGAGGGTGATGTAGGTCGTGTGTACGAGGGCATGAAAGTACGTGTTTATCTTCTACTTAGGGATCATCCTTACGGGCAAGCCTCGGGCCATCCGAGACCCACCCGTACTTTCATCTTGTCGCGGGTGAGAGTACGGGTTGGGTCACGTGCTTGCATTAGCCGGGACACATTGAGCGCCGCAGTGAGCTGTGCCGCGGTGGCCGCGCGCGCGGGGCGCATCTACAGTCGGGCACGCTGCGCGGTGCGTGTTGGGTGCGCTGAGCTGCTGGGCATGCAGGATGTGTTGGGAAAAACGTGCCGCACGCTTCGGGTTGCGAGGACACACCGCACGCCGCATGACGCGACGCGCGCGCGCGGCGCGTCTACAGCCGGGCATGCCGCGCGGTGCACGTCAGGTGCGCCGAGCCGCCACGCATGTAGGATGTGTCGGGCTCAATGCGCCGCACACATAGGACATGCCGCGTGTTGCAGCGGCACACACGGGACGCTGCATGCTTCGGGTGCAATGAGCATAGCAAGCTCGACGAGCTGAGCACTTTGGGCGCCACAACGCGCGTCAAACGTGGCGATGTGCAGTTCGTAGTGCACATTGCACATACTACTTCGGCGACGTGTGACGTGGTGCTGATTGTGCCCTCGCAGATCATGTTGTTCACGTTTGCGGGCTCAAGTCACAGCAACTATACAACATACCTCCTCGAGTTCATTGTCTCACTCGAGCTAGAGTCCAGCCCCGAGCTACGCTACACTATCCTCGCCAGCTTGGTCGTCAATGTGAAAGGCAAACCAGGTGGTTTCTCCGCGTCTGATCTCATACAGGAGTACTTCAACCGTCTCCTTCAGGCGATTGCAGAGCGGAAAGGGGCTGAGTATGACGGCAGCTTCCTCCGCGATGTGGTCTCTCGTAACCTCCACCACTTGTCTCGCCTACGCGACGACCTCAATGAGGGTGTCGGTCTTGCAGCACGCTCTGGCCGTCACACCAGCCCTCAACGTGACGCGGACGTCCGGATCCTTCTGGAGGAGTTCAAGCGACATGAACTCCACCTCCGCTGCCCAGGCCGCACACTTACCCCTGACAATACCGACAAGAACACCAAGCTGAGCGACTTCCAACGGGGTGTAATCAAGCTACAGAAGAGCAAGGTGAAGAAGTGGGTTGATGATACGACACGACGTCGAGGAACCCTTCCCATCCCACTGACACATCCCACGGTCCCGGAATCCGGCACCTCTCCAATTTCCTACCCCGAACATCTCGACGTCAACGACGTCTCGGATGACTCTGACGAGGAAGACAATCTGCCGGAGACAGCTGAGGAGATGATTCAGTACATATCAGTAGGTGGTCACAACCGTCACACCAGAGACGGCAGCACAGGTACGCACTCGGTACCCATGTGGGAGATACGAGATGGGGAGCTGGTCTACGGAGACGTTGACGTTGGGGTCGATGCACGGGAGATGCTGGGATTGGCTGATGAAGATGAGGATGAGATTGAGACTGAAGCGGAAGCTGGTTTTGAGGTGGATGGTGATGGTTTGTCGGACAGCGAACTAGACAATGACGATGATCAGTAGTTTGTTATGCAGATGGAGTAGAACATATACCTGGGTGGATGAAATCTCATCTTCGATGTACCTGGCATGGCTGTCAGGCCCCAACCTCGAGCTGATGTGACCTCAGGAGAATCCGACTCGTTTACAGGCAAGATGAGATCGTGCTCATCCGACGTAGAGAACTCTGACTCGACAGAGTCATCACTACTAGAGCCTTCAGTTGCATCCACCTCCTGAGCTGGCTTTATGGCCTTCAATGCGGCACGTTCAAGTGTGGTCTGCTTGCGCTTTGCTGTTGTGTCGGCCATGCGCTTCATGTGGATTTGGGTGAACTCTTCTCGCAGGCCTGAGATCACATTAAGCAGCTCTTGGCTGTGTTTTTCCAGGTACTCCTGTGTACCACCAACAGTCTGCCACAGTGATGTCTCGTCAGTGATCTCAAAGACGTTGCGATCATGGAGGATGCTCTCGATGACGTCATCAGGGCAGAGTATCTCTGCGGTGATGAAGTCTTCCAGGTGTTCATCAACACGGAGCCGGAATGATCGGCGAAGGGAGAAGAGCTTGACTCGAGCGTCGTCACGCATCTTCTTTGTCACCTTCACACGAGGTGTACTGTCCTTGGGTGCCTTGAGCGCTGTCCCTTGCTTCCGCTTTGTATCGGTATCATCTGCAGTGCCGTCTCTGTGTCAGCATTCCAATGATCACGAGGTTTGGTCACCTCACCTTCCAGAACTGGCTCGGTATGCTCATCAGGGAAGCACCCACTGCACCGACACGGTTGCACACGCTGCACCGGTGGACGATTTTGACATGTACGGCAAGTGCATGGGGTGTCTTGATCAGGGTTGCTGAATAGCTGGTCGATTGCATCGACCTTGCAAGAGGCCAGCACGAATTGTGCCACACCCTCATCAACTGAAGCTACTGCCTCATCGCCGGCAGAGGGTGCCTTCTTCGCCTTCTTGCCACCCTTTGACTTGGAGAGCTGTGCGGCCCGGTTTTGAAGGTTGACGTCGCCCACAGATACACCGGGAAGAGCGGCTTGACATACATTGAGCGCGTTCCGTGGGAGGTAGATGACAAGGCATGACTTCATCTCACGTCCGTCGCGTGCTCTCCCCGCCTGCTGAATCAGCGTCCCCATGTCGACAGGCAGTCCCCGTTCGAACACAACAACGTGGTGTATTCATGCGACATCAATCCCAACAGAGAGCGTGTCGGTCGCCAGAACCACTGAAAACATGTTGTCGCTCCCGGAACGCAGGTGGTCGAGGGTAGTGTCGTTGTACGAAGGCCAGTTCAGTCCGTTGTGGGACCGGACCTCAACACGGGGAGCCAACTCGTCACCGGTCGCAGCATGGCACTTGAGCTGAAAGTCGAGGTAGGACATGATGTCGTGACATGTTTTGAGTGTGCGACAGAAGATGAGAATATTGCGGCGGGCTGAAAGAACCCATTCCAGTTCGGGGAAGGCCGTGGCATTGACAGTCGACTTCATGAGGCGGATGATAATGCGGAGATCGTGGCGGGCATTGGAGCGTCGGATGAGATGAAACCTGGGTCCTTCATACAGCCCGAGCGAGTCGTAGACAGCCCGGAGAGGTGGACCGGCACGGAGGGTGGCCGTAAGAGCGATAACAACCGGCTGGTTGAAACGCATGCGCGTCGGCCCAATCTTCTCGAACTCTGGTCGGAATGTCTTCCCCCACGTGTTGAGGAGATGTGCCTCGTCGACTCCGAGCGCAACGACGCGCATCTTGTAAGCCGAGTTGTTCACCAGACGCTCGAAGCCCTTCTTGTCGAGCTGCTCGGGTGCAACAAGTAGGACATCGCTGTCGGGGACGTCGTCCCAAAGGTTCCGAGGGCGCGCCGTAGTCAATGCATCCTTGTTGATGACTATCGGGCGGAGACCGCAAGCCGTGAACTTAGTGGCCTTGCCACGGACGTTCAGGGGTCTGCGTACACATTATTATCGATGTGATGGACTCACCATATCAACCTGCAGCGCAATTGTCGGGCACACGACGACCATAGCGGCCCGATGCTGGAAATGTCTTGAGGGAGGTGAAGGCAGCAACAGCGGCTGCTCCATCACAGCTTGCATCACGACGAGGTACATCGTGAGAAAGCCTGTCTTTCCGGACCCTGTAGGTGTAATCGCGAGGATGTCGAGGCCGTCGAGAGCTCTCGTCACGCCGTCGAGCTGGTAGTCGTGGGGATCGTATCCGAAACGCGCTGAGATGATTTGTCGACACAGTGCGCGGCCAGCCGTCGAGTTGAACGCGAAGACCGCTGACGGGGTAGCGCGCGAGTCGATGGGTGTACAGTTCATTAGGTGCGCATACTATAAGCAAGGTGTGTGCGGGTTTGAGGGCGAAGGAGCAAATGAGGGAACGCGCGCTTAGGCCGCGCGACGCGTCGACGCGTTTGTGTATAGATCCGACGCGTCGTCGGAGATCAATTTATGGCTGACTAATCGAACACGGGAGAGCTACGGTCTGACCCCGGCAAATCGATGCAGACTAAATTAGCTCTAGGTCATCTAAAATAGCGCTAATTAGCTGACTAGATGCGGATAGTTCATTAGTGCTAATTATTTTACCCCTGAACTAATTAGATCACTAGCCCCATTATCTATGGGGTAGATGGGTGAATAGAGCACCTAGCTGTGAAGTAGACAGCTGAATAGAGTGGCTAGTTGCGAGATAGACGGGAAAGTAGGTTCAAGTCACACAAACATGGAAGAGAGGGAAACATATTTATATTGATCATACTACAACGTACAAAGTACAGACTAGTACCAGCAACGACACCGGCACTACTTATTAAGGGATACCGTACTGCCCAGTGCAGACGACATGGGCGACGCAAGGGCAAGGCAGGCGACATGGGTGACGCGGGTGAGTCGAGAGCGAACCAGGCGAGCGGGCAAGGTGGGTGATGTGGGCGATTCGGGCGACGCAGATGAGAGGCGGGTGACGCAGCAGCGAACGGGGCGATGCGAGCGAGATGCCTGAACGGGGCGAGGTAAGTGATGGGGGCGCGATACAGGTGAGGCAGGAGATGCGAATCACCCGAACAAGGTGGCCGTGGCGCTGGCAGGATGGGCGGCGTGGGCAACCCGAGATGGCCAGCACAGAACCCCACTAGGTGAACAAATGAGCACAGGAAATGAACGGAGAGGGGACGGGCCTTTGAGCTCAACGCGGTCCCAGAAGCCGGCGAGGAGGGGCTTCCCGTTGGCGCGCTCGGCGAGGCGCCGCACTCCTCCTTGCCCTTCATCTGCCACTCGTAGTACCTGTGCGTCTGACGTGGTCAGCGACGATTCTTGCGGGAACATTGGGCATGAAAACACACCCTCAGCAGGCGACGGCAGCAGTCCGTCGATGAGGGCCTTGCTGCGGGGGTGAATCGTCTTGAGCTTCCCACTCGTGTCGTGCCTGCTGAAGTGTGGGACAAGGGCGGTGGATGACGGGCGCATCCGTACGAGGGGTGACGCCGAACCTGCGTGAAGAGGCGGGTGAGAATGTGGCGTACATGGACGAGCAAAGGTACCGTAGGACGAACTGGTCCATGGCGACGTGGTTGGCGACGTTGCCGTTGTAGTCGTGCATCTCCTTGATGGGTTCCAGAGGTGCAGACGAGGCAGTTGGCGAACGCATGGCCATGGTCGCATGTGAGATCGTTATTCTCGCCGAAATCCCAAGAGAACAGGGTACTCACCGGACGACCTTGGCGACCTCGCGTCACGTTCCTACCCTTGCTCGTCCGAGCTGACGTCCCAGCTCATGAGCACGCCTCCCTCCCTCGTCCGCGTCTCCGTCAAGGTCCCCTCGCAAGGGAGGAGCCCCTTCGCGCGCGCGGCCGTGGCCACGCCCACGGACAGGCGGAACGCGGCTGCAAGCTGCTATGCCGCGAAAGGCCGACTCGTCAGAACGAGGAACGCGGCATTGTACACAGTCTTGATGAGGCCGACTGTGAGCGTCGTCATGGGCGCAGGGAGCCGTTGGAGGATGCTTACCTACGGGCGGTGGCACCAGAGGCCTGAGGTGCCGACGGCGAGGCCGGCGAGAGTGGCACGGCTGGAGAGCGGGATGGAGGAGGAGGAGGGAGAAGAGCAGAACGTGACAATAGCGACAAGAGCTAGAATCAGAGGAGATGAGGAGAGACGCGGGTGAAATGAGGACGATGCGCTGGCAGTCGGAGCCTTGGACGCGGAGGTGCCTTCGAAGTTCGGGGGCGTCATGCGTGGGAATGGACACGCGTCGCGTGGACTCTGGCGCTTGCCGCTGCCAGCATGGCCATCTTGTCGTCTTCGTTCATCGTCGTCTCCTTTTTCGTCCTCTTTGACCTCTCCTTCTGCCTCACCGCCTCCCAGTTGCTCTGCATCAACCTCCGTTATGCCGACCACGCCAACCACCTGTGCCCCATGCGTACAAGCACGCATTCACCATCGCACTTGCCCACCAGCTCCCCACCTCCCTCCGATCTTCTCGCCCGGGGACACCCTCAAGGGCGCTGGCCACAAAATAGTTCTTCATTCCGGTGAGCTCTTTGTTTCTTCCTGCACATCCTCTCTTCCCCTTCCGTCTACCCCCATCGCCCACGTCTGCATCGCGCTCGCATCGCTCACCCACTTCGCCCATCTCGTGCCCATCCCCCGCGTCACCCGTCTCGCCCGCCTCGCGCGCGTTGCCCACCTCGCCTGCATCATCCCGCGTCGCTTCCATATCCTGCGTCGCCCACCTCGCCGACTCGCCTGGGTCTCGCCCCCTGCCTTGCCCGCATTTCCCGTCCCGCACCCACGCCACCCACCTTGGGTGCGTTGCCCACGTCTCGCCCGGGTATCACCCACCTCACCTGCGCGACGACGCCCTCGAGCTCGCCCGGGAACGCGCTCCGGAGCATCTCCCCAGGTGTGCAAGTCGACCAGCGCCCACAGTGATCCAAGCGGCGTCATCGCGCGCGCGCAGGGCTGTTTGTGGGGTCGCGGTGAGTTCCCGCGGCCCCAAACTCCTTTGGTGCGTTCTCCCCTCCGCTCCCTGCGTCCTTGCCAACCTTGCCCTCTTCCTCCGCGTGGCCCTCGCCCCCCGCCATGGCCCTCCTCGCGCCGTCCACCCCCGCGTCGTCCACCCCCGCGTCGTCCACCCCCGCGTCGTCCACCCTCCACGTCGTCCACCCTCGTGCACGCGCCCTCGCGCCCACGTCGCCCACATCCGTCTCGTTCTCTGCGTCGTCCTCTCCGCCTTGTCCTCATCTGGGTTGCCCATCACCTCACCTACTCCCTCTTACCCTCGCGTCTTCTGCATTTCCCATGTCGCCCGCACCCACCTCGCCCGCCTCCCCCACGTCCCTCCGCCTGCTCCGCGTCGCCCGTACCCGTAGCCCCCCGCGTCGCTGGCGTCACCCGCCTCGGCCATGCCATCCGCGTCATCCGCGTCTTGCACAGGCTGGCCTCGCCCGCGTCGTCTGCGACTTGCCCCGGCCTTGACCCTCGGTTTTGCCCCACCTCGCCCGTCTCACCCACTGCGCCCGCGTCGCCCGCCGCGCCACGTCGCCACGTCGCCCTTGCCCACCATCTCCCACCTCATCCACTTCGCCCACATCTCGCCCGCGTCCACCACGTCCACTGCATCTCACCTGTCTCGTCCACGCCATCCAAGTCCTCTGCCCTCCGCGCCCTTGGCTTGTGCCCACGTCGGGCCCTCGCCCGCTCGCCTCGCACCCACATCGCCGTCACTCACCCGCGTCGCCCACCAGGACCTCACCCACTCTTGTCCCCGCGTCACCTGTCTCACCCATGTCCCGGGTCCCCTTAGTACTTTTGTTAATGGGATGCAATCAATATATTTGTCTAAACCTGTATCCTATGTGTGGATTGGCGCATCGAGCCACGAATGAGCCAGAGCCGGACCTGTGACTCCGGCTCTTCCAGAGGATCTGACTTGTGCGGCTCTGGATCAAGTCTCCGGAAGGGCTGTGATCTGTGGGTTCGGATCCGGCTCAAATGCGGATTGATCTGCAAACAGCCTTAGGTCACTAATTAGTTAGACTAGAATGGACATTAGTTTGGACTCTGTACAAATAGATTAGATTTATATCCACTAGCTGTGAGAGTAGAACAACTAGCCAGATAGTTGCCAGAGGTGAAGAGATAGTGGTCAAATAGTATGTCTAGTTCTTCATAGTCTGCTAGTGTGAATAGCTAAGTCGATAGTCCTAGTCCTAGTTGGCCTAGAGCTAATTAGCTCATTAAGGTTTTCCTGATGTGAGAGGGTCGACTACGCTCTGTGGGAGGTTAACAGTGGGTCTGACTTCGTCGAGTCGAGTCTGCCTGAAGATCTTGCCGCGTTCCTTCTGCGAGGGCTTGCGGTATCCACCCTCCACCGCCTTGCGTATCTGCTCCAGGACCTCGTTGCCCATGTCCCAGCTCGTTCCCGGGGGCGATGCCTGTGATAGCGCTTCCCGGTGCGTGACCCAGGTCGAGGGGTCGTCCGTGAGGAAGTACTTGAACTGCGCTGAGGTCTTGCGGG
Organism: Epithele typhae; assembly: GCF_022376455.1. Taxonomy (NCBI): domain Eukaryota; kingdom Fungi; phylum Basidiomycota; class Agaricomycetes; order Polyporales; family Epitheliaceae; genus Epithele; species Epithele typhae. The sequence continues at coordinate 27,121 of NW_025954381.1, read as the reverse complement.
CGAAAAGTTTCCCTGACCGCTCGTGCAGTGCTGGGCAGTGGCGGTCCCACGAGGCATGGTCGTAGGAGTTGCAAGGGACGCAGAATCGGTGCTCCCTGCTTCGCCCGAACGGACAGTCTTGGACCTGGTGTGAATCCCCGCAGTGCGCGCAGCGTTGGGGGGCGTCGCAGTTGCGTGCTGTATGCCCCCTGTATTCTTGACAGCGCAGGCACGCAGGGGTTCCTCCGAAAGCTTCCGCACCGCACATCTCTTGCCTGCAATGACGCATGATTTGATCGCCTTGTTCGCGGCATCTGCGGTCGCAAATGTCAGCCTCATGTGTGCGTACCTTTGGCCTGCGTATCTCTTCGCTGGGGGCCACATCCACGCTACCGCTCGGAGATCGCCTTGGTCGAATCCGTTGGTGTCCTCGATCTGCTTTCGGGTGTCTTCGTCGTCCGCTTCGATGTGGGCTGGCACGAACTCTGCGACAACCGTGTATGACCGGTCTGCCACGCTCGCGTTATCTCCTCCAGGCTCCGAGCCCCTGTGCGAACGCTGACGGTTTCTCCCGGCGGAGCCAGTGGGCGGCGTCCTTTGAAGAGAGGACGAAGACGACATCGCCCCTGCTCAGGAACGACACCGCTGTGAATTTTACCTCAACCCCTTCTGGTGGGCGCTCTCCTCCTTCTGCCAGCTTGTAAGGACTGGGACTCACACACCAAGTACAGGAACAGTTCGGAGCCTCGCGCATCGATACAAGCACGACGCGAGGCCTCCGTGATCGCGCGCGGGCATTCTGCTGCGCGCGCCGAGCCTCTATCTGTTCCGCTCGTGCCGGACTCTCCCGGCGCTCCCTCTTCCCCTCTCTTCTCGTTGATCTCACTGTGTTTGTTTATTTGGACGATGGCTTGATTACGTTACCACCTACTATACAGTTCCGGCCCGACCTCGTATATATAGACGTCTGCGCCGACCTGTAGTGGGTAGCTTTTCGGGATACAACTGTCTCCTACTCACTCTCGTGTGCCGTCTCGCTCTTCCCGTGTTCGCCTCTCCTCGACCAGCGTCTCTTCTCGACACTCTCGACACCTTCGACGCTACGCCGAGGTGGCGACCTCACATTTTTTTGAGTATTTTTTTTCGTATCTATTCATCCTCCCCTCGGCTTGATCACCCGTAGGACGGACATTTCAAAAACGACATGTCATTCATACAGAACGTTCTGAACGGGCGGACCTCTCGCGAGGTGGCCGCTGACGCGCTCGCCGACACCGACACAAATGGCAACGCAAGGGAACTGGAAGGCTACGGTGAGCTGACCAACCCCTACATCATTCCGGGCGACTACTACGGCAGTACCTCCGCACACATGCGCTCGATCTCAACGTCGGCACAGTCCGACCTCGAGCTCGGTGTAAAGTGGGGGCTGGGGGAATACGGTCGCATGGTGGAGGAACACGCAGATGGGCGGCGGGTTACTCGCCAGACGGCGCGGGCGGTGGCGCAGGGCGTACAGGATGGGTGGATTGAGCGCGCTTCCGACGCTGCGTCTCTCCGGGGTGGGGCGCGCGGGAGTTCTGCTGCGCCCCCTGGCCTGGATGTTCGCGATTCCGACACGCAGAACTCGGCCTCGTCACGCTTTGATGATCGCGCGCTTGACCGCAGCATTAGCACAACCAATGATAGCATTTCGGGCAGGCATGCACACGTTTCGGAGAATGCGCGCGAGGGCGTGCCTGGTGCGGAGGGCGCGCGGATCAGCAAGGATATTGGAACGACTGCGCATGAGATGTCCCTCTCACCTGGATGGAAAGTAGCAGGGTTCTCGCTCGGAGACGGTGTGGCATTCGCGGAGCAATACCTCGCGACGCTGCCACCGCTATTGGGGCAGGGAGTCCTCCGGGATCTAGGGAACAACACGGACAGTGAGTCTGGGGGTGGGCACGACAACTGGAAGGTGGTACGGCATGGACGCCGCTCACCAAGCCCGCCTGCGGACAAGCAGAGGCCTCCGGTGAACCTACAGCCAGCGAGGCGCTTTCCGGATTGGTTTGCAGACTCCGAGAAGGAAGATGGACCTGGGCCTTTGCCGGATTGGGCACCTGTGCCTCAGATAGATGTAAAACCTTCTGTTGATCCGCATTTGCAGAAGATATTAGACCGACTCACCCATGATCCTTTCCGCATGACGCCTGAGCTGGCACCAGTGAATGTGGCCGCGGTAATTGTGGAGATGCCTGTGGAAGAGGTAAAGCACGCACCAGAAACACGTCGTTGGACACGAAACGAGAAGGGGAAGAGCGTGGACCCACAAGTCCGCTCTTTCCTCAACCGGTATGCGAGTGCTGAACCGAGCGGATCCACGGAACGAGGCCACAGAAACGATCGCAGCCCGCCTAAGGGCCAAGCGTACACCGGAGGTCACACATTCCCCCTTCCTGGCCGAGGCGTGCCAACCGGCCTGGCGGATTATCGTCGGGAGCCGTCCCTGGTTCCTGACGGAGGGTGGTTCAGTCATCACGTCGGCGGGCGCGAATCCCCGTCGCTGAAGCGCTCACCTTCTCCCCACTCATCGGAGCATGAGTCGTCTGAGTCGTCGGATTCAGAAGAATCAGTCTCGGGTGCGGGCGCAACGTACAATGGAGGGCGCGGGTCAGGCGGACCTCCTGGTTCAGGCCCCCCTAGTGACAATGGGCATTCGCGTTCGAGTTCTAGCAGCTCTAAGGGCAAGCGAAGGCGTGAGCATGAGCGAAAGAAGAAGAAGCGTGCGTCTAAGAAGCGCCGCCGCGCGGTAGACCGCTCGAACAGGAATATCGCGCCGCCCAACAAGTACGATGGGACTCTGGATATGGATAAGTTCGACACGTTTGCGTACAATGTCACGGTCTGGCAGGAGTTAGGCGAAATCCCAGATGATATAGCACTCGCCTTGATGCCCCGCTACCTGTCTGGAACAGCGGAACGCTACTTCATGCGTCACGTTGCGGAACAACGCCATGAGTGGACCATAAAGCGGCTTTTCGTTGCGCTCTTTCACTACTGTTTCCCGGCGGACTACAAGTCACGCCTGCGCGGAGAGCTTGAGAGTGCGCGCCAGGGGAACCGTACCGTGCGCGATTTCGTGCGGGACATGCAACACCTTGCGTCGCGATTTGCGGATGTTACGGAGCTTCAGCTGGTTCGATACTTCTGGAGTGGGTTACATGAGTACTTACGCTTCGACCTCATAGACAAGGGCTTTGATCTGGAGGTCAGCTCGCTTGAGGAGATGGTGTTCTGCGCTGAGAGGCATGAGAAGGCGCACGAACGCCGTCGCCTCGAACGTCGAGAGTTTGAAGGGAAGGTACCTGGACGCTCTTGGGGCCGATTCGCGAATCGCGCGCGGTCCCCTACGCCATACGATCCAAAGCGGAACGCGCGCCCGCAGCAGTCGTTCTCACAGGCGACGACGGCCGGAGGGCGTGCGGAGGGTTCTAATATGGGAAAGAAGCCTGAGAAGAAGGACAACCACCGCGATAGGAGGAAGGACGCACCTCGTGAACACAAGGTTCAGCTTAGTCGCGAGGAGCACGACAGGCTGCGCGCGGAGGGGCGCTGTTTCAACTGCAGAGAGGCAGGGCATGAGAGCCGAAACTGTCCCAGACGGAAGACGGCAAAGGCACCTACCGCGGCGGTTGGTGCGAGCTCTATCCGCTTCGCGAACATTGAGTCTCTCGCGGCGCGGGCGCGCGACTCGGAGGTCTTCACGGAGGTTCGCGTCGCGTCGGCATTCATTAGTGGGCCTCGCCCGGACCCTATGTGGGCAAACGCGGCACCAGAAGACACTATGGAGTATATCCGCGTGTTGTTTACATCGTTCTTCTCGCCGTACAGGGCTGACGCGGTTGGAATGGCACCACCAGAGCGCTGGGAGATTGCTCCGGCAGCTGAACACAGCCGGAACTACATCGTCAATGACAGGCTCGCAACGGAGGGACATGTAGACACGTACATTGTACCTGAGAACGCGCTTGGACACTCGTCTTGGTCGGTGGAGCGTATGGTCATGGATGAATGGCACGCCTGGATTCTCGAGCGCGGCATTGTTCAGTGTTACATGACTGGGTTCCCGCAGGGCGACGCACCGGATGGGGACCATCCTGCTATGTACTGGCTTCGTGCGCTGATCAGCAACTACGTGGATCAGACCCTCCCGGAGGTAGAAGACCCGGAGTCAGCAATTACAGTGGAAGGCGTACCTGAGGGATACGAAGTCCGCATACACGCGGGCAACCGAGAGAACGCACGCATCCTGACACACGAGGACGTCCGTGGTAACTACTTCTGCATAATGCGCGTTATTGATTCGCTAGTGTATGATGACGATAGCGACTCACCTAGCGAGGACGCGGCCTCAGACGGCATGGAAAGCGACACGGATACTCAGTCCTGGGCTGCTGAACATCGCCTGAAGGTGGCCGAATTCGTGCAGACGTGCTTTGTGAGCTACTTTGGTGAGCCAGCGCTCGTGAACGACCCGACTATCTGCGAGGACCGGTTCTCTGTCAGCTGGGATCAGCGCGAGGACTCGTTCACAGTGGTAGACGACATGGCTGCACCAGGATGGCCTCGTGAATACAGGATTCCGGGGTACGCACCGGAGATGGAAACGTGGGACGTGGCCTGGGCATGTATGTTAGTACGTACATATATATATGGACCGTTGGCCGAACGGGGACCCATTTCCCTAGGGGAAATGGCGCTGCCCGGCTCAGCCAGGCCAGGCTGTGGTAAGCCCTGGTTCAGCGCCTGAAAAATGCGCTGCACTTGCTCGGATTTGAACCCCCGGTCGCATAAAGATTTTGTAACCCAGCGGCATCATTACCGCTGAGCCACAAGCCCGTTAAGAGGTAGCACATTGTTTGGGTTATGGAGTTATGTAACATGTCTTCCTTCTCCTGGCGTCAGCCCCATAGGAAATCATTTCCTCTCTCCCGGGCGCTATTGGCACAAGGGAATCATTTCCCTCTGCTCCAGGCGCTATGCCCCCCTCAAGGGAATCATTTCTTCTTTCACGGGCGCCACGACCCCTTTCATTTGCCTAAAGAATCCTGTGTTCTCACCTCCCCGCTCACGCGCGAGCCTGTTGTCGCCCACGCGCGGGCCTGTTGTCGCCCACGCACGGGCCTGCTGTTGCTCGCGCGGGCCTGCTGTTGCTCGCGCGGGCCTGCTGTTGCTCGCGTGGGCCTGCTGTTGCTCGCGCGGGCCTGCTGTTGCTCGCGCGCCCTTTGGCCTCGCCCCTCCCAGTCCCCTCCCCCTGTGCCGCCCGGCGGCCTGCGCCACAGGCTGATATGATCGACCCGGCCTAACGCCACCCGGCACCGCCTTAGATAGGGACATGTTATCGCCCAAGACGTCCATGTGCTCCCCATCAAATGACCGCATGGATGCGCTCCGTGCGGCGAGTGTTCGGCACGCGTCGCGCGACGGCGTCTTCCGCCCGAGCTCGCGCTGCATCCCTAAGCGCTTTCTCGAGCCCTGCTACCCCGCTGTACCTTAATGACTTCCATTCCTGATCGAGATATCGGCGGTCCGACATACTCGGAAGAGCGCACCACGACACGCTTGAGCACAACGCTGATGGCCCTGCGTCCAACACCTCGTCAGGACTCGCCTCGCGCACGCCCTCCCCGGCCGCTCAATGTCCCCTCTGCCTTCAGGGCAACCACGTCCATGAGCTCGACGGCTTCGAGTACAGACGTGATGGAGGTGACTGGGAACGTGCAAGTGATCCTGTTGCGACCAGACGGCGGAAATGCAGGTGCGAGTGAACGAGCTCAGGCGCGGGGCCGCCTTCGCGAGCTGCAGAGTCCACAGCGGTCAATGTCAGACCTGACGCGAGGAGAAGTCGATAGGTGGAACGCGCGGTGCACGAGGAGAACGGGATGGGAGGGACCTAGGACGAAGGCGAACGTTGCTGTATCGATGGTGGGGTCAACGCGGTAACGGCGGTGCCAGTCGGGATGGACGACGTGCGCGGGGACGAGATCGATGGGAGCCGGGTAGAGGCGCGTGGCGTGGTCGGGCGGTCGACGGACCACGAGTTGACGTGAGTTGTTGAGAATGGAGCCACGCGACGTTGCGAGTTCAGAGGAGGCGAGGGAGAGCCCGGGCGTCGGTGCCTGATCTGCGCGTCGACGTTCATGGGTGTGAGAATGAACCCGGACACGGTGAGTTCGCACCTCACGGTCGCTGCGTTACGCGTAGGCAGGGATGGCCGAATGAGACGGAAGGCCCAAGGACCGCGCGCGGAGGCGTTCCTCGACCACAGCCACCCCCACAGTGCCTGGATGACGTGCGGGTCGATCACTTCCCGGTTTTCTCGGAGAGGCGTTTCACGGGCCGCCGGCGCGTGGTTGCAAGAGCACGAATAGTATGATGTATTCTACGAAACAAATCATTACTACGCCATCTACGACCCTCTACGAAGGGCGCTGCCAGTCGCGAGCGCAGATTCGGTTCCACTTCCGGACGTTGAACCCGTCTTGGACGTCGTCCAGCTCAAGGGCGCGGACGAGTTTGCGCCCCAACCTGTGCGGCATGGTAAGTAACAGGCGCATAGAAAACAGGAAAAGCACTCACGCGGCCACTAGGTCCTTTTTGAACATCTTCCCGTTACCCGGCTGCTTCTTGCCCGTCTTTCCTTTCCCCTCAGTCCCATGTTTCTGCAACGCCCCGTCAGCTTGCCCTCACGCGTGTAATAGGATTTGACTTACCGGGTGCCAGCCCCACGCCACGTCCGTCCGATGTAGGAACCTACACCTGCCATCGGGGAAGGTCAGGCTCCCGCCCTTGTTCGACTTCACCTTGATGCGACCTCCAAGACCTATCTCAATGGCCTAAAGAGCGCATGTAAGCGCATCGTCGTGGCAATAAGGCCGAAGTACGTACCTCACAAACTACTGAGACCTCCGTTGGCTTGTGCGTACCCCGCATAATCTGGTCCAACGTCTGCGCGTGATGGTTGAAATCGTCAGAAAACGCATAAGTGGAAGGATATAAACACCCACGTTGCGATGTCTCATACTCATGGGCGGCATGGTGGGCGAGTCCGTGAGACAGAAGAGCCAGCGAGGGGGGCTGGGAGAGTAGGTCGACGGTACGGGGTGCGAGCGCGCGTGGTGGCAGAGGACGGGACGAGCGTGCGTGATAGCGGGTGAGACGTGGGGAGGGTGCGTCAGAGAGCGTGGGTGATGCGGAGCGCGAAGACGAGCGGCGAGAAACTCACCTGGGTTGCCACGCGGGTGGGACGCGGGCGCGGCCGGACGTGATAGCGGCGGCGCACGATCGCGAAATAGGACCGGGTGTGCGATGTGCGGCGGTTGCGGCGGCAGAGGAGGGGGAAGGGTAAGGCCTGTTGAGGACCAAGCGCGAAGAAGAATATGGAAAAACTCACCTGAGCTGCCACGCGGGTGGGACGCACGCGAGAACGGGGCACGAGCGCGGGTGGTGGAGGGTGTGTTGTAGGTGGGAGTGCGTCCTGGTCGCGAGAACGAAGGAGAGTGTTGCAGCGGTGTGGGTGGCGGCCATCGAGGTCGAAGGGATTGGGGGATGGTCTCTTGAGGACTCGGCGCGAGGAGCAAGAACGGTGTACTCACCTGAGTTGGCACGCGCGTCAGATGTGCGCGGGCGGTAGGGCGTCACGACCGGGGCACGAGCGCGGGCAGCGTAGCGACAGTCGCGGTGGGCGTGGTGAGTGGATGGCAGGGGGATGGTGAGTTGAGGACCCAGCGCGAAAAGGAAGAAGAAGCTCACCTGTGTTGGCACACGCGTGAGACGTGCGCGGGCGGCAGGGCGTCACCACCGGCGTCACCAACGCGGTGGTAATCTGGTTGTATAGAGGAGTGCTTTGGTTGGGGCAGAAAGAAGAGGTGAGAGAGGGAGCGGCGAGGAGAGGAGAGGAGGGCAGAGGAGAGGCGGCGAAGACAGACGAATGGTGAGACGCTCGTAGAGTGTCGCACGACGTAGCGAGACACTCACCGAGCACTCGGCAACGGACCACAATGTTGATCGTCGGCTTTCTGGATGTGTTCGAGAGTGAGAGGCCGCCGACAGACGACAGTGGATGGAGGGCGAGGATGTGGCAAACGCGGGAGCGTGGAGCGGGGCGCTGAACGTTCGATTAGCTTCTCGCGCTTGTGATATCGCACGCGTGCTCACAAGGTGCGTTGCGTCTCGCGATGCGTAGCGTCTCTGGTCGTTCCTCACCTCGATCGCCTTTGGCCTCGTTCGCAAGGCCCGCTTGAGTGGTACTTCCTGGCGTTTCGGTTTTCCAAGCTCTTTAATTCCTGAAAATAATCCTTGCTCATATGAGTTGACGACATCTCCCAAGGACGACGCTCCCAAGGACGACGCTACTTACTGTTTGGCCAGGCCTCGGTGTCTTCGGCGATGTCCGCAGGGCACCGCTTGACTCCTGATTCCGTGATCCGTCGCGGCGTTCAGTTGCGGGCCGAGCGCTCGGCGTTTATTCCGGCAACCTACCGGCGTCTTACTCCAGCGTTGACCCGGCCCGGGGTCCTACTCCCATAGTGTAGTCGGGCGGGAAGCGTAGATAGGCAGAGGAGGCAGGAGAGGGTGGTAGCACAGTGCTCTAATTTGAAATGTGTCAGTGGAACTGGGGTATTCAGTGGAACACATACAAGTTTGCATACTCGCCTCGCGAGACGCTTCACAGCTTCGTCCGTCGCAGTCTCTTGAACCAACGGCCGAAGTCCTGACGATACTGTCACACACTCGGTATGTACGCGAGATGTTGTAGGCCCCCTCTCTTCGGAAACGGACAGATCTCTTATTCCATACGCGTCCATCTGGTCTTCAGGATTGACAGGCAATAGCGCGATGTATCATACGCATAGTTGTGGGGCGCTCTAACAGCGATTTGTGCAAACCTGTACTGAGGCGGCTCCACCCTCCCTACTCGACATGCCGCGCTTTATCCTCTACCCGCACCGCAACACGCTCCTCGCGCACAGGACTCACCCCGCCATGTCGTTCCAGATCGCATACAGCGCTCTCCTGGACGTCGTTCAAGTTCGGTCCTTCCTGCACGGCAGGGGAATCTGCTGGCCCATCGCCGCCGCCAACAGCACGCTGTCTTGATCGCCACCCCGGTCTTCCGCCCTGAGGTCTACGTGCACGGGATCTCCTATCAGTCACGGAGGGGCGGTGGATGCGTGAATAGGTACCCGCACCTTCATTCTCGATCACAAAGACACCCCAGCGCCTATACAGGGCGTCCCTCGCCCTACCCCGGCCAGGGCACATTTGAAAGTTCCCGTCGCATGCTGCCATCTCAGGTCACTTGTCTGTATGAACCCAATGGTAGACAAACTCACTGATGTATGCAAGTTGTTCCCGGTAGCTTCTATCGATAATCTCTCAGTTGTTCCCGGTAGCTTCTATCGATAATCCTCTTCACCTGACGGCCAGAGTGAAGTTCAGATACGCGCACGACGTGTTACGGGGGCTGCGCCCTGGAAAGTGGGTACTTACATCCGACGCGACGCGTTCCGTGTTCATATCGATAGGCTACCGTGGGTGGCCGCTGCCAGTGAAGTGGGAGAAGGGAGGTGTTAGAACGACAGAGCCATGCTTGCCCGTCGAGCCCCGAGTAACAGACGCCCGTCCGAAAATTTTACCACTTTTTTACGCCCCTTCTCGTTTGCGCGGACTCCGACAAATGCATTGTTGAGGAACAGAGGGGAACCAAGGTGCTAATGGAAGCCCAATGATATCCGATTGTCTAATACCGAACGCGTGCCGGTCCCTCACCCCCCGAGTGCTCTCACTTCCATTCCCCCGCTGTCGGAACGCGTGCCCATCTCCCGAGTGTCCGCCATTCTTCAGCTGCCGGAATGCACGCAGGTCCTACCGGAAACGCGTCAGTGACCACGTCCATGAAACCCACGAGTACACTCGATCTGCGTGAGCCCCCATGGTCACTGACCTGTCAGATCGCATCCTCTCCAACTCGTCTTCCATCCTCTCCAACTCGCGTTCCAGCCTCTCCAATCGACATTGTACCAACCCCACATCCTCCGCCCATCGGTTCCTGAGGGCGCGCGCCCTCAACCACGCCAGTCTAAGACGCAGCTCCGGCTGGCAAGGCTCCCTGGTCCATCCGGCGTGTGACGTTGAGCTTTGGTCAGATACTTGGGGGATCTACTCGACCACGAGTCAGTTCCCCGTTTTGTAGTTCAGCTGAAAACAAGGAGGTACTTCATCGTTCATGAGATACTATGTGGGAATGAGCAACGAGGTGGAGGTAAGAACCCGGGGACAACGTGGGTTAGATGGAGTGCGCGAGCGCTCGCCGGGGTGCTTTCGATTTCAGGCGGGTCGGGCGCCCGCTGTGGCAGACTTACGCTGAGCCTCGGTGGTGGCTCTTGATTACTCGATACCGACGTCGATTCACTAGCTGGACGCGCTCATGACGTCTTCTCACATGTGTGACATGGCAATTCGTGCTACCTCCCTCCGAGCTGGTCCTATCCTCGGTCCGTACTTCCTTCCCTCCTTCGTCGCACCCTTTGGAACCCCTGAGCTGGGTGATCGAACGCGCATAGACACAGTCAGAGGCGTCAGCGACCCCCGACTAGCTATCAGACGTAGCTCACCTGTGGCATTTGAGACTATCCACCGTCCCAACCGCCCTCTCCTAGTCATCGCACTCCATCTTCTCCTCTCCGTCCGTCTCGACATGGGATTCCGAGCCGCCTTGACTGCGCTCGTGATGTTCGCGGCGTCGTTTCAACGCTCGCGCTTCGACGTCGGGCCCGTCTTCGACGTCGCCCTCGTCGTCATCGCGGCGCCGTTTCGAAAACGGAGTTCCGTACTCGACCCAATTTTGCAGTCGCTTCTGAGCTTGATGGAGGGCAGCTTCCTTTGACTCTATGACGTGGTAGGAACAGGGTATGTCAGTCGGCTGTACCATGGAGCATTGATTCATACTCACTTTGACCCTTCCTCTGAACGTCCAGTGCGTAGCTTCGTGTAAAGCTCGCCCAGAATTCTTCGCTCGCTTCGCCGTTTGTTCGCCCTTTCCCGACACAGAGACCCCTGGTGCCCTTGGGGCATGCGTCTGCGTTCACTCTGCCATTCAGTAATAAGTCACCTTCTCCCTCGAGAAAAGCTTACCTGAAGTCCAGTCGGATGCCACATGGACTTCTCCGTGAACCATCTCGTTCCCATAAGCTTCAAACATCTCGCGAATGCTGCTCCGGTCGTTGTTGCGAGGCGAAATGGGGACCGGTCCACGCGTCGCGTCGCGTTCCAGCGGCCCATCGGTGCTCTCTCCATCCTATGCCATCAATTTTCGCGCAGAAATCGCACCTCGTGAGCTTTTGTCGGGAGCGGTTCAGGGTGGATACGTACCTTAGGTTGTTTAATTTGGAAAGTCATTCTTTTGGCCACGTCCTGGAAGTGCGGATGGAAGATGGCGGAGTAGGTGAGGACGCCGCGTCGGCCTTCGGGCAGAGCGAAAGCACGGGCGTTTACCTCTGCACGCAGACGCTCTGAGCCCGCAGGTCTCGTCTCACGGCGCGATTCCGGCGGTTTCGAGGCACTGATGGTTGAGCTGATGGTACCGACCTCCTCCTCCTCCTCGAAAGGAAGGCCCTGAGGTCACTATTTCGTAGGGCCTCTCTATATGGTCCCGTGTCGTCCCATCCTGAGATCTACCATAACATTCCGCGATGTATAATCTAGCCATACATCCCCCCGCCCGCCATTCCCTCATCCTTCCCTTCATACTTCTCACGTGGCCATCGCGGCTCTCCTTGGTGTTTTCAAGTGCCCTACTGCGCAGATATGTCAAGGACGTCATCAAGGGAGCGCTTTGTGCCACTTACTTCGCACCGTTGCTTGCCCTTCCCGCCCTTCTTACCCTTCTGTCGGCGTGAGGTCAGAGAAGATACGCCGGCGAACAGTGCTCCCCTACCAAGGGTTTGGTAACAGGCGCAGGATGCTTCGCTTCTGCGCCCAAGCCCATCGTCTGTGCCCCCAGTCAACATCGGCGTATGACGAGGCATCATACTTCACTCACCTGCATGAAGGGGATGCCTTCAAACGTCTTCTTCGTGCGGTCTAGCAGGCGCTTGCGATCATATTTGCACCTGTCGTCCCGAGATGAGCCGTGACGTCATAACTTCAAAGATAACTCACCGGTTGTAGAACACCGCACCCCCCTTCCTCCCCTCCTCCTTCTCGCGCTCGGAGATAAGTTCATACTTGCCAATCTCGTATTCTAACATCATCACCATCCGGAACATCTCCTCGGAGCGCAAAAACATCTCCTCTTTCCATCTCTCCATCTGGCATCGCGATAAAAACCAATGAATCTTGTATTCTTACGTTTCGTTAGTAACGGACGATCCCACTCAAAAGGATAACGTGGTACTCACTAGCCAGCACGAAGGTCCTTTGTTCTTTGTCCTTCATATCGAAGATCCACTTCGCGTCGCCCCACAGCCAGTCCCCGGCCTTGTGCGTGTCGCCCGCCCGTCGTTGCCCGAGTGTCGTAACGAGGCGGTCGTCGAGCTTGAGGTCGCGCTGCTGCTGCTGGTCGATCTTCATGCCAAGCCTGACGAGCAGCTGCTGGTAGCGATTGAACAGCCGGCGCTCTTGAGATAGACGGGTTTCGGTAGTTTGCTTTGCGTTCGTGTTCATCTGACGGTTCTTGTGCCCAATCATCTGCAAGCTCATCAGTTTCCAGGACACCCCTCCGGCGAGAATCACTCGATACTCAGCCAGTGCATCGCGCGCCTGGCCCTCTCGCATTCGTCTCTCTACCGCCACTGCCGCTGCCATGGCCGGATCGGACCTGATCTTGGAGTGATAGCTTGATGGGAAGACAATGCGCACTTGCTGGATCTCTGGTATCCAACGCTGCACGGTGAGACTCCCGACGCTCTTGGGATCGATCTCCGGCTCCGCTTCCAAGGGGTCGTCCGCCCAAGGGTATTGACTCTCGGGGCTCGCGTTCGCAGCGCGTAACTGCTCAGCGACGACCTGGAAGATGGGCGTGATGTGACGGTTGTAGCTCTCCCATGCTTCTGTAGACTGTACGAGGAAGTTTTCGAAATCTTGCTTGTGTTGCTTCCAATGGGTGGGGCTCTGATGATCGAACACCTGCAGCGCGGCGAGGAGGTCTCGCCTACCGCATTTTTCAAGATCAGTGATGAGCGGGCGAGCCGGGCGGAAAGTACTCACTTCTCATTCTCGAGGCGGATCATCGCATCGATCGCCTCGGTGATCCCTCCTGCCTCTGTCGTCCCAATGCCCTTCAGCTCCTGGTCCTGTCCTTCCCGTAGACGTGCCGTCATGCCCTCGAAGCCAACATCTGCGTGTTGTTCAGATTTGGGCATTCCGGTCAAGGCCAGCCACTCACCTAACGTGGCGTCCAGTACAAAGGGGTTTGTGGCGACGTTCCTTTTGTCCTTCACGTTGACGTCGGCGATGTTCTCGTACCACGTCCGGAGTTCGGTGCTCCAGGTGCCGACTAGACCTCGGAGGGACGTTTCTAGACTCTTCTCCATACCCTCCAAGTATTTCCTGTCCTCTTCGTACCGCTTTGCCCCGACGAGGTAATAGCCCCGCAGGGCTTCAGCTAGGATCGGTCAATGTGTTCATGGTCAACGCGTCATCCGTCAAGGGTAAGTAGACCGCTCACGCATGCGGACGATCTTGTCCATGTTCAAGTGATCCAGAGCGCGATGCGTTGTGTCGGCCCTGTTCGCCCGCCCCATCTCCTTCGTACGATTCGCAACAATGTTGATCCTCGCCCAAACGTGCTCGCACATCTCTCCGGCCATGCGCGCGCCCCCCACACGCAGGTTTCCGTTGTAACAAACATGGCACTCCGTCTTGTGCGCGCGTATGTGGAAGTCTCCAATGGCGACCTCGATGACCGTCGGCCTGATGCGCTCCGACAGCCACTTGATTGGGGTTATCTGGGATGCATACATCTTCATGGCTTCGATGCGTGCGTCGAGCTTGATGCTGAACTGGCAGCCGACGTCATACCACAGCTTCCACTTCCTCAGGTCCTTGAACTGACCCCCCGCCGACATGATGGAGTAGTCCACCATCGCGAACCTGTGTTTCTCCTGAGGGACCGTTGCCCATTACAGATACGCTTCTCGCACCTTTCGCCCTTTTCCAGATTGACGACGCTCCCGCCCACTACCAAGCCGTGACGACACACGACGGCGACAAGCCCGGTAACTGGCCCTGAGTGACCCTTGTATCCGCTCGCCTTGAAGGTGTGACAATCCGACGGCTATGTGGGCGGTCAGAATGGCTTCGCACCCAGATCGCTCAGCCTACGCACTTCCTTGTCCGTCTTGCCCACTTTCTTCAGATGCGCCTCCAACCCCTGTTCTGAAGCGAAGAATCCCGCGTCTCCATAGAGGCTGTAGTCCTCGTGGTCCGTCGCCTTGTTCCGAGTGTGGTGCCTGAAGTTCCCATCCGCGGTGACGTACAACTCGTCGTAAGGCTGTTTGCGGCTCGATCCACGGATGATCCGGATCCGAACCCACGGATCAGGTGACTTCCGGGGGCTTGATCCAGATCCGCATGGATCAGAGCCGCTGGAAGAGCGGAGCCGCGGCTCCGACTCCGGCTCATCCGTGGATCCACCCACAGATCCACACATGTAATGTAGCTTTCAAAAGATATATTGATAGTATGTTTAAGCTAATGTACTATCAATACAGGCTAGGTGGGGACAAGGCGAAGGCGCGGTGGGGGACGTGGGGGATGCGTGGGGGATGGGCGATGTGGACGAGAGAGGCGAGACGCGGGGGACGTGGTGGACCGTGACGTGGGCGCGACGTGTGTGCAAGGCGAGGGCGTGGAAGATGACGCGGGCGTGGGGGATGACGGGGGTGACGTGGGCGCAAGGCGCGGGGGCGGGCGACATGGATGAGGGCGCGGACGAGGCTGTGGTCGGCGACGCAGAGAACGCGGGAGTTGTGGGGACCACGCGGGAGACATGGGGCAGGTTGGTGACGTGGGCGACACTGGAGTAGGAAGGCGAGGTGAGTGTGAGTGACACGGGCGAAGTGTGCCACGGGTGAGGTAGTGGGTGATGCGGGAAATGCTGGCGATGCGGGCGCGAGGCGTGCGGGCAAGGGTGGGCGACGCGCGGGCAGGTGGGTGTCATGGACAACACGGGAATGGTAGACGGGCGACGCAGACGAGGGGGTACGGGTGAGGGTGAGACGCGGTTGACGCGGGGGGCAAGGGGTGTGGCGCGGGCGACGCGAGAGGGCGGAGGCGTGGACGATGCAGACGCCGTGGGTGGGCGACGCGGGAGATGCGGAGGCAAGAGGGCGTAGAGGGTGACGGGGCGAGGTGGCGAGCAACGTGGGCAAGGGCGAGGGTAAGGGCGAGGGAGGGGGTCAGCGGAGGTTGGGGGATGCAGGGAGCAAAGGGGTAGGGGAGTGCTGACCTAGGGAGATCGGAACCGCGGGAGCTCACCGCTATCCCACAGAACGGCCGCGCGGGAGCGCGATGATGCCGTGTGGATGGAGGATCGGGTGACGAGGGGCAGATGGGGGACAGGACGCGATGCGTGGGGCTGCGAGTGCGGGCGACGGCGTGATGGGCGACACAGGCAAGGTGTGCGACGCGGGCGATGGCGATGCGGAGAGGATGAGGGCGATGTGAGGGCGGTGCAGGTGAGTTCGCCAGACGAGGGCTGCGTGGACGAGGGCGTGGCGGGCGACGCGGGGGCGAGACGAAGGCGCAGTGGGTGAGACGCGGGGGCAGGCAACGCGGACGAAGGAGACGAGACGAGGAAGAAGAGACGAGGAAGACACGGGGTCGACGCGGGAGACGCAGGGAAGCGGGTGAGGGCGAGACGGCCAAGGCGGGCCAACTGGGTGGGCAACACGGGCGAGGACGAGGTGGGGAGGGCGGAGGCTGGGCAGAGAGGACAAGGACAAGGACGGGGGGCGAGGGTCGTCCAGGGAGCGGGTCGGCGGGGGTTGCCAGCGCGAGGGAGGGGGAGGGGGAGACCACGTGGGCAGCAGAGAGGGCGGGGGAGTACTCACCGGGGGATATTGGGGCCAGGGGAGCCACCGCGACCCCACAGAACGGCCGCGCGCGCGAGCGCGATGATGCCGTGTGGGCAGAGGAACGTGTGGCAGGCGGGGGACGTGGGGGACGGGGCGAGGGCAGGGGCGATGCGGGCGAGGGCGACGCGGGTGAGACGCATGGCGCGGGCGAGACGGGAGACGTGTGGCGCTGAGGACGACGCGGATGTGGTGGTGGGCGACACAAGGCGGATAGGACGCGGTGGAGGAGGGGAACGGCAGCGCGGGCGGAGAATGACGCGAGGCGGAGGAGGCAGAGGGTGAGGCGCGGCACGAGGCGGAGGCGGAGGACGAGGGCGAGGCGGGGAAAAGGTGGGGGATCGGACAAGGGAAACGCGGGGGTGAGCGCGAGACGAGCAAGGACGCGGGAAAACTCACCAGAGGAGATCGGGGCCGCGGGAGCTCACCGCGACCCCACGGTACAGCCCCTGGGCTTGAGGACGGCCGCGCGCGCTCACGCGATGACGCCGTGCGGACGGAGGGTGGAAGGCAAGCGGAGGAGGAGTGAGGAGAGGAGGCGGGATGACGGCGAGCAAGTGACGCGCGAAACCCGCGTTCGATTCCGAACATTGCCCGATCGGGATGGATTCCCGCGTGCAGACGCCGGATGCAGGCGCCAAAAGCTCTCAAAATGACAGACAATAGTATTGTATAAATATCTCAGTCACTTTTGAACCAATTCACACATAGGTTATATCGTTAGAAAGCTGCTTCAAATGGCTTTCGAATGACATATCTTTGATAGTATAAATACACATATTTTGCGAGAATCTGCGGATAACCCGTGGATCGAGCCGCAGATCCGCCAATTTTCAGCCCCCTTGATCCGGAGCCGTGAGCCGGGGATCATGAGCCGGGCGGCTCCAGCTCTCTCTGGCTCCGGCTCTCAGCGGCTCCGGATCAAGGGGGCTGAAAATTGGCGGATCTGCGGCTCGATCCACGGGTTATCCGCAGATTCTCGCAAAATATGTGTATTTATACTATCAAAGATATGTCATTCGAAAGCCATTTGAAGCAGCTTTCTAACGATATAACCTATGTGTGAATTGGTTCAAAAGTGACTGAGATATTTATACAATACTATTGTCTGTCATTTTGAGAGCTTTTGGCGCCTGCATCCGGCGTCTGCACGCGGGAATCCATCCCGATCGGGCAATGTTCGGAATCGAACGCGGGTTTCGCGCGTCACTTGCTCGCCGTCATCCCGCCTCCTCTCCTCACTCCTCCTCCGCTTGCCTTCCACCCTCCGTCCGCACGGCGTCATCGCGTGAGCGCGCGCGGCCGTCCTCAAGCCCAGGGGCTGTACCGTGGGGTCGCGGTGAGCTCCCGCGGCCCCGATCTCCTCTGGTGAGTTTTCCCGCGTCCTTGCTCGTCTCGCGCTCACCCCCGCGTTTCCCTTGTCCGATCCCCACCTTTTCCCCGCCTCGCCCTCGTCCTCCGCCTCCGCCTCGTGCCGCGCCTCACCCTCTGCCTCCTCCGCCTCGCGTCATTCTCCGCCCGCGCTGCCGTTCCCCTCCTCCACCGCGTCCTATCCGCCTTGTGTCGCCCACCACCACATCCGCGTCGTCCTCAGCGCCACACGTCTCCCGTCTCGCCCGCGCCATGCGTCTCACCCGCGTCGCCCTCGCCCGCATCGCCCCTGCCCTCGCCCCGTCCCCCACGTCCCCCGCCTGCCACACGTTCCTCTGCCCACACGGCATCATCGCGCTCGCGCGCGCGGCCGTTCTGTGGGGTCGCGGTGGCTCCCCTGGCCCCAATATCCCCCGGTGAGTACTCCCCCGCCCTCTCTGCTGCCCACGTGGTCTCCCCCTCCCCCTCCCTCGCGCTGGCAACCCCCGCCGACCCGCTCCCTGGACGACCCTCGCCCCCCGTCCTTGTCCTTGTCCTCTCTGCCCAGCCTCCGCCCTCCCCACCTCGTCCTCGCCCGTGTTGCCCACCCAGTTGGCCCGCCTTGGCCGTCTCGCCCTCACCCGCTTCCCTGCGTCTCCCGCGTCGACCCCGTGTCTTCCTCGTCTCTTCTTCCTCGTCTCGTCTCCTTCGTCCGCGTTGCCTGCCCCCGCGTCTCACCCACTGCGCCTTCGTCTCGCCCCCGCGTCGCCCGCCACGCCCTCGTCCACGCAGCCCTCGTCTGGCGAACTCACCTGCACCGCCCTCACATCGCCCTCATCCTCTCCGCATCGCCATCGCCCGCGTCGCACACCTTGCCTGTGTCGCCCATCACGCCGTCGCCCGCACTCGCAGCCCCACGCATCGCGTCCTGTCCCCCATCTGCCCCTCGTCACCCGATCCTCCATCCACACGGCATCATCGCGCTCCCGCGCGGCCGTTCTGTGGGATAGCGGTGAGCTCCCGCGGTTCCGATCTCCCTAGGTCAGCACTCCCCTACCCCTTTGCTCCCTGCATCCCCAACCTCCGCTGACCCCCTCCCTCGCCCTTACCCTCGCCCTTGCCCACGTTGCTCGCCACCTCGCCCCGTCACCCTCTACGCCCTCTTGCCTCCGCATCTCCCGCGTCGCCCACCCACGGCGTCTGCATCGTCCACGCCTCCGCCCTCTCGCGTCGCCCGCGCCACACCCCTTGCCCCCCGCGTCAACCGCGTCTCACCCTCACCCGTACCCCCTCGTCTGCGTCGCCCGTCTACCATTCCCGTGTTGTCCATGACACCCACCTGCCCGCGCGTCGCCCACCCTTGCCCGCACGCCTCGCGCCCGCATCGCCAGCATTTCCCGCATCACCCACTACCTCACCCGTGGCACACTTCGCCCGTGTCACTCACACTCACCTCGCCTTCCTACTCCAGTGTCGCCCACGTCACCAACCTGCCCCATGTCTCCCGCGTGGTCCCCACAACTCCCGCGTTCTCTGCGTCGCCGACCACAGCCTCGTCCGCGCCCTCATCCATGTCGCCCGCCCCCGCGCCTTGCGCCCACGTCACCCCGTCATCCCCCACGCCCGCGTCATCTTCCACGCCCTCGCCTTGCACACACGTCGCGCCCACGTCACGGTCCACCACGTCCCCCGCGTCTCGCCTCTCTCGTCCACATCGCCCATCCCCACGCATCCCCACGTCCCCACCGCGCCTTCGCCTTGTCCCCACCTAGCCTGTATTGATAGTACATTAGCTTAAACATACTATCAATATATCTTTTGAAAGCTACATTACATGTGTGGATCTGTGGGTGGATCCACGGATGAGCCGGAGTCGGAGCCGCGGCTCCGGCTCTTCCAGCGGCTCTGATCCATGCGGATCTGGATCAAGCCCCCGGAAGTCACC
This sequence comes from Epithele typhae, assembly GCF_022376455.1. Taxonomy (NCBI): domain Eukaryota; kingdom Fungi; phylum Basidiomycota; class Agaricomycetes; order Polyporales; family Epitheliaceae; genus Epithele; species Epithele typhae. The sequence continues at coordinate 7,726 of NW_025954381.1, read as the reverse complement.
TGATCCGTGGGTTCGGATCCGGATCATCCGTGGATCGAGCCGCAAACAGCCTTAGGGGGATCACTCCATGGTCCAGACAGTCCTTGACGTATCCGAAGTCTCGCATGGTTCGTGTGAGTTGGCGTTCACGGTCCTGCACGGCTTATGAGTCCTTCTCCAGCGTTTCCTGTCTAAGTTCTCACCTTCACGCCCATGGGGTTCACAGGGTCCGTCAGATATCGTAGGACTCCGAACTCGTCATGCATGCTCGTCTGAGCTATCTTCAGCCTGGCGTCCAAGGTGTGCAGGAGGTTGAGGGAGTACAACGTTCTGGGACTAGCGTCTCCCCAGGTGCCCGCCCAAAGCCCGCCGCGCAGCGCCAAAGACGCACGGTGCTTCGCCATTGAGGCGTGGTCGTGGGCGCACCTGTTGGTGGACAGAACTTGAGATGACGCCTTCGAGCTGGACAGAAAACTCACAAGCAATATTTGACCTTCACCGATGTACTAGCACCTCCTTCGTGCACTATCGTCACCGGGGCGTCACTGGACGTGTGGTTGCGGCATGGTTTCCCATTGGGATGACCTAAAACGATCACCTCACCCGTGGCCTCTTGCAACGAGCTCGGTATCCAGGTCTCGTCGGAGGGAGACCATCGAACGATGGCGTGGGTGAACATGAACTGGTGGAAAAGGCGCATGCATGGGCGACATAGGTCTGGCTGCGCTAGACACACCTCGCATTTGTACCGTTGGTTGAGGTCACTGAGGATGGTCGGCGGACGACCGATTATTTGACATCCCCAGCATTCGTCGGTGGGCAGAGGCCACTTGTGTCGCCTGAGCATCTCCTTCGCGGCAAACGGTGCACACCCTTCGAACGCCCTCGTGTACTGGTGAGGTTTCTGAAGACGCGCGTCAATGGGTGCTCGTAAACACGATCAAGGGACTCACTATGGTGTTATTGGCCTTAGCTTTCTTCGGCTGGCCATCCGACCCTCGCTGCTCTTCATCATCGTCTGTCTCCTCGTCTTCCCCCTCGTCGTCCGAAGCGTGCTCGACCGCAGTCGCGGCGTCCATCTCTAATGAGACTTGTGTAGATTCGAGCGTCGGGTCTTCAGTCTGGTTTTCACCCGAGAGCGAAGGGCTCTCCGTCGCCACGGTTGCGCGGGCGTTGGACGGTGACGTAGAAGAGGACGGAGGTAGGGGGAAAAGCGGCGGCGTAGAGAACTCTGGATGAAGAGTGCGAGGAGATTTGGGGGCATTGAGGGACCAGTACCGGGGCGGTGGGCAAAGGGAAGGCAGCTGGCAGGGGGGCGAGGGATGGCAACGGGTCGCCCGTCCCAGAAGCGGGCGCGCGCTTCTCCTTCCGCGAACGCGGGGACAGCATGTTGATGGGTTGTACCGGGACAGTTTCGGCTTGGCCATGGTGGGCGGGGGACACGGGTCGGGGGCGGGGGTGCACGGTCGTCGCGCGTAGGGGACGAGGAGTCCGCCACGCGCGCTTTTTTTAGCGCCAGTTCATCAGGATATCTTTCCATTTACGATCGAGCACATTACAGGCTATTTAAACTCGCCATATGTTCAACCCGCCAGCCGCTCCTGCACTATCATCCGTCGTACGCAAGATCCCATGAACATTCAACGTCGTGCGGGTCATGGAGTACACGCACCAGAGCCCTAACGAAACTGTGGCGCTCAAGGCCCGCGTGCACAGACGAGCGCCGTCGTGGCGCAAGTACACGGCGCGGCCCCTAAGCCCTGTGTCCACAGACGGGCGCGGGAATTAACCCGTTCGTCGCCGTCGGGGCGCAAGTGCACGGCGCGGCCCCTAGGTAAGCCCTATGTGCACAGACGGGCGCGGGAATTAACCCGTTCGTCGCCGTCGGAGCGCAAGTGCACGGCGCGGCCCCTAGGTAAGCCCTATGTGCACAGACGGGCGCGGGAATGAACCCGTTCGTCGCCGTCGTGGCGCAAGTGCACAGACGCCGGCCCCGGAAATGACCGGGCGGAGCGCCCGTCTCTTGGCGTTCAGCAGCCCACGTCGCCTCCGCTTTCCAACCGTAGATCGTCCCTCCCCCTCAAGGTAAGTTGTCGGTTGTCCCCTTTCTTTGGGAAGAGATGTGATGCTGGGCGACGCGCCTGGCTCCGTCTCAGCCCGGACGTGCGCCGCTAGTTCATGCTGGCGTGCGCCGTCTGCCTCGTTGTCGTCATCGATGTTCGGAGGATAGTGCCATGCTGGCCTCTGATATCGGTGCGGGTGTGTGCTGCGAGTGCTTTGCTTGCTGTGCGCCGCCCCGCGAGTTTGCCATTGGCACGCTGTGCGGCACTTCCACTCACTTTTTCTCGCCGCAGATTCCCACCAAAATGCCCTTGACCACACTCGCCCCCGCCAAACCACCGCCCGTCATGTTCCCCTAGCCCCAAGGATGTTCAAGGGTGCACTTCAACCGGAGTGCGCTAAACGCGATGCTTCGGGTCAACCAAACGCACCCTTGTCAGTGCTACGCGTCATTCTTAACGTGGCCATACTGACGATGCGTAGGTCCGGATGTCGCTGCGCCCTTCGACGCCAAGGCGGCTTCTAAGGATCGTTTCACCTCGATGGTTCTGACCTCGCCCAACCAAGATTGGATCCCTTCGCATCCGGTAGAGCGCACTGTGGTCCGCACGTATCAAGACGGGCTGTGGGGCGAACACGAATACTCCCGTTGGCCGCAGCCTTTGATCCGAAACATGTGGCACATCGCATGTATCCCCTCGCCCGCCATCCTCAACCTGGCCTCCCTTCGATACTCTGGCTGGCTTTGCTCCCCTCGCGCGATTGGTCGGAGGATGCTTCGGTCGGTTACCCAGGGCTTGGCTTCCTCGATCCTGAGCTGCGACGCAACCTCACGAGGGGCGCCCAGTTCGCGACAGCAGCTTTCCAACAGCTCCGAGATCTTACCCCGCATCTCCGATCGTACGGCGATCAACTGTGTCTAGTGATCGCACAGTGCCTCGATCGCATGAACCGTCTGCCGAGTTTTGCTTCCGTTGCTGTTGCTGTAGGCGCCCATCTCCAGCGCGTGGCTCTGGAACTCCTAGGTCTTCGCACCTACCTGCACGACGTCCTCCCACGAATCGACTCTACGGAGGACTTTAGCACCTCGCTCCTGCCGGTCCTCGGAGTTTTCGGCCGCGACGGAGCGACGGTCCAGCTGGCGACCAGGATCGGAATGCCCGTGTGGTTCCTGCAACCCCTCACGCGTCATCTCAAGATCTGGTGTGTCGTCGAAAGCACGAGTCCGTTCTTCCTCGCGTCTAAGGAGAGCGACCCGCCCATGCATCACCACCCAGACCAGCTAGGTGCTGTTGCCAACTTGACCAGCAGCTGGGTGGAGAATATGGTATTCGCCATCACCGGCCAGCTCTGTACCAGCCGTTTGGGCGTCATGGAAGAAGGAGCCGCAGAAGGGGCCCAACCTCCTTTCAAGTCCACCCGCCTCGAGTTGACAGAAGTTCAGTCCCAAGCGCCCCCGCGATTCAAGCCCGACGGAACGAAGAAGCGCACCAGAAGAGGTGGCAGACGTTCGAACAAGCCTTCCCCGCCTTCGGTCGATGGAACACAGGCCGGCCCGTCGACCCTCGGCGCTCTGTCGCCTGAGGAGCGCCACCCCTCCAGATGTTTCACCCCTCCGGCCTTCGTCGCCGTGCCAGACCCTTGGGTCGCCGCGCTGGACGCAGTCAGCCCCCTTCCCCAGCCCTGCCATTCAGTTCACTACTTTTTCCCCCACCCTTCCTTTTGGACACCGTTTCCGATCTCTCTCCCGCCCCAGCTGACACGGACGATCGCGACTTCGTCCGGGACGCGAAGGTCCACCAATACCTTCACAACGCGGTCCGCATTCGCAACTTCTGCAAGCTGCGTCTGCTCGATCCGGTCGTGTCCGGTCAGCCTCTCACGATCGCCGAGTGGCGAGCCGCGCTGTGGGGCGATTACCAGGAGAAACCCACCCCTGAAGACAGTTCCGACCGACGCCTCAAGCGCAAGATCGAGCACAAGAACGGTGTGCGCGGTTGTTTGGAAACGGCGCCGCTCTCAGCTCCTACAGCCCCGCGACCGAGGAGCGTCTGGAAAGCGTAGCTGTCTCCGCGGAGTCGGCGGCGTCCGATCTGCGCATCCGTCGGTTCCTGTTGTGGGAGTGTCACGAGGTGAACTTCCGCTGCGAGCTCAATGCCTTGGACGCCGCGCTCGTGCCGCGCGGCAGGATGTCGGTCATGGAGTGATGGGGCGCGAAGCGTTCTTGTCGGGAATCTGGGGGGAGGACTCGTCCGTCTCGAGCGTCGTTCCGGACCCCTCCAGAGACAAATTTTCTGGCCATCTTCGCTCGATGCTGATGGGATGAGGCAACGCCCCATCTTCGTCGTTCCTAGCAGTAGTCTGCCAGTGGCCCGGTTGTAGCGAGAACTCGCGCGATGAGGCGTGTGGACGACTGGCGCTCGGAGGACTTTGATCTCGTCCAGCGTGAGGTCGTCCGGTTGTATGTCTCTCAGTTCGTCGCGCGGTTCGGTAGGCTTCCTGTTCCTCCCATTCCCCATGCCCCCCTCTAGCCTCTATGCTGTTCTACGTAGTCCTCCCAATGCTAGTTGCCTTTGGCGCCCCCAGAGACCTCGTGGCAGCGCCACTGGTCAAGCGCGCGTCGTCTGCGCGGCCGATTTTCTCGCTCCTTTACCACTATCCCCAACTCTCACCATGGGAAAAAAGAAGAACGCCGCCCCCAAGACGAAAGGACGACCTCCCGCTGTCGGACGCTCGGTCCAAAAGTGGGCCGACGAAGCTATCAAGCTCCCGAAAGTCCAAATGCTCCTGCGACATGCCGACAACAAGATTGAGCCCAAAAAGTTTCTGGAGCCCGAAGACGTGGAAGAAACGCCCTCCGAAACGGTCACCATTCTTCAAGCCGTCGAGATGTATCTTTCATTGAGATACAAAAAGGAGCACGACGTTCCCCATGGAGCGGATGATTCATGGAGCGGGGCTGGTGACCCGGTGGCACCCAATGGTACGTCGCGCTTCCGTATGCAGAGGCGATCACCCCTATTGAGCACGGATGCAGATGCTGCCGATCTCGCAAGCTCGGTCGCGGATGCAGGAGGAGCATCCAAGGACACGGCGACTTCGACCAACCCGCAGCCTTCGATGACAGCTATCAAACAGGTGCGTACTTAGCCAGTCAATACGACGCCTTCTGTGCTAAATCGAACCTCTAGTACTTCAAGGAGCGGGCGAAAATCCTTCGGGCTACGGCTCGCAAGTCCAATGCGTCCGATGCGCCGAAGCCCATCTTCCCTGAGTTTCCGCCCCTCATGCCAAAGATCACCTTCCCGACTGCGAAGCACCTCTGGATGAGGGATCAAGACAGCGGCGCCTTTACGAACCCTGGAAACATCGGTACGGACGCCGTCGGATCGTCTGCTGCCCCTCGGCCGTTCCCATCGACGACGCGCCTGGTGACGACTGCACCGCCGCGGATAAAACCAAAGGCAAGAAGAGCAACCCCGGTGTAATGATGAAGAACGCCACAGAACGCTGGAATCAGCTCAGCGACGAGGTCAGGGAGGTCTACGAACAGCAGGCCAGGTCCCTGAAGGAGCAAGCTCTTCAGGCAGCTGTGGAGCCACCGGATTCGGATAGGCTTTACAGGTGCGTATGGATTGCACGATAATATGTCGCACTCATTTTCGCCTGCAGGCAGTCAGAACTGCTCGCGGAGTTCTTGGAGGCGATCTGTGCATACGTCAAACGTGAAACGAATTACGACCTGAACATAATGGCGACGGGGCTACCCAAGGGGCAACCTCATACCATATGGTGAGTGACGTATTCGTGCCTCGTTCATAGACTTACTTCCCTTCCAGGTTGAGCACGGGTCATGACTCTCAAGGACGGACCTTCTGGAAGACCCTGATGGACGCCAAGTCATATCTTCCAGATGAGCTCGATTTCATCGCTGCGGGTTTCTCAATGAACTTGCACAACAGTGAGTTCAGAAATTGTCCCCTTTCTGGCCAGTAGCTTATAGTGTACACAGCGGTGCAAAACGGGGCCATTTTGGTGACTGACAGGCTGGCAGACAGTGATATCGTCGCGCGGGTTGAAAGCGATGGCGATGTTCGGCAGCAGAGTACGTGTACGCAGTCCTATCCCGTCGCCCGACTATCAACATTGTGTCTTCAGTGCACGCGCGCGCGGAGGACACCGCGACGAACGAGGAGGCGCGGGGTCACACGTTTGGTGAGTGTAGGCATCCCTCCATGTATGCGAACTCCACCTGATTGTTCTGCCGCTATCCGACCTAGAAGCACCCCCTCCACCAGGCGTCATCCCTGCCATCGACCATGGCGAGGTCTCTCAGCGTACGTTGTCCCTTTCGTGTACCAGTGCCTCCCTCATCGTCGATGTTAGCCTGGACACTGCCGGCCCACATCTTCCATGCTCGCCTCTCCCGCGCTCTAGCCTCTGTGAAGATTGTAGCTAATCTCGCCGACATAGATGCCGGTGGCCCAGCTGCATTCAACGACGGAGCCAACGATTTGGATGCGCTCACATTTGCGCTAGGACAAGACACGGAGACCGTCGTGGCGCCCGCCTTGCGCACGCTCAACGAGGTTGTCGATCAGCCGGACGTCGACCGCCGCGATCGCCTCGAAAACCCCGACCAGCACGAGGGCGTCGTCTGGCGCGGGGTCGAGCAGTCCGTCGTCCACCAGTCCATCGTCCGGGATGACGTCGAGCAGCCCGCCGTAGTTGACCAGCACATCGTCGTCGAGCAACCCATAGAGCAGCCCGTCGTCGTCGACCAGTCCATCGTCGTCGAGCAGCCCATAGAGCAGCCCGTCGTCGTCAAGCAACCCGTCGTCGTCAAGCAGCCCGCCGTCGTTCAAGAGCAGCACATCGTCGTCGAGAAACCCATAGAGCAGCCCGCCGTCATCAAGCAGTCCGTCGTCCATCAGTCCATCGTCCGGGATGACGTCGAGCAGCCCGCCGTCGTTCAAGAGCAGCACATCATCGTCGAGCAACCCATAGAGCAGCCCGTCGTCGTCAAGCAACCCGTCGTCGTCGAGCAGCCCGCCGTCGTTCAAGAGCAGCACATCGTCGTCGAGAAACCCATAGAGCAGCCCGCCGTCATCAAGCAGTCCGTCGTCCATCAGTCCATCGTCCGGGATGACGTCGAGCAGCCCGCCGTCGTTCAAGAGCAGCACATCATGTCGAGCAACCCATAGAGCAGCCCGTCGTCGTTCAAGAGCAGCACATCATCGTCGAGAAACCCATAGAGCAGCCCGCCGTCGTCAAGCAGCCCGTCGTTGTCAACCAGCCCGTCGTCGCCGACCAGCCCGTCGTCGCCGACCAGCCCGTCGTCACCGTCGTCGTCGAGCAGTCCATCGTCGTCGAGCAGTCCATCGTCGTCGAGCAGCCCATAGAGCAACGCGTCGTCGTCCAGCAGCACATCGTCGTCGAGCAACCCATAGAGCAGCCCGCCGTTGTCAAGCAGCCCGTCATCGTCGACCAGCCCATTGTCGACCAGCCCGTCCTCGACCAGCAAGAGGTCATCGAACAGGCCACCGGCATAGAAGAAGCAGCACCTGAACCTCCGAGGCCACGAACTCCTCCCATGATGACTCGCAAGCGGCTTACAGGAGTAACGCCGAAGAAGTCATGGCGCAAAAGGGGTGATGATCCGTGAGTAACTGCCTTTGCACTTCAT